>NW_026067912.1:17350980-17358904 GCF_014885135.2 Alexandromys fortis | reverse complement strand
TATCAGATGATATATATATATCAGAAAAACAAAAGGCTATGGAAGGATAGAGAGAATCGTAGCAGGGTGGTAAAATTGAGGTTAAATGAAAAGATGCGTACACAGACCACCAGGAGACCACTGAAACCATGGGCATCTCAGGTGACTTAGCAGAGACAGATGGATGTCTGTGGACTGATAGATGCCACACCAGTGAAAGTCAAAGAGACAGATAAAGTTCAAAGAACAGAAGCTCCCAAGCCCTCCAGACTCCTCTCTTAATTGCAGATGGCCTTCAGAAAGAGAAGTTGGAGGGGTGGGTGAGGGAAACAAAGAGAAAGGCCTGGGGTAGCTGATTCATTAAACAAAAGAAAACATTTCCAATCAAAAGTGAATTTTCTTGATCTGACAAGATGTAATAGTGATTAGAGCTGAATTTCTGTTTTGTTGTGGATTTTTTGTTTGTTTGTTTTTTAAGCAGAATCACATTTTAAAATGTAACTTTCTAACAAGTTAGTTTACATCATAAAATGCATATCAATTATAATGAACATAAACTAGTGCTTCAGAACTGAAGACACCATGAATAAGAATTGTGAGCTATTGAAACCCCACTCTAGGTCAGTGGTGGAGCCAGCCACTCTAATGAGAAGGAAAAAATCTTCTGGAAATGTATTTTTATGGCCCTACCTCTTCTGTGAAAAGCTTAAAGTAAAACAGTAAAATGGAGCCAGTCCTTCTCATGAGACAATCACTGTGAGATTATCTCAGTGTTAGAAGAGAGAAGCTAAGGGGATGAGGAACCAGCTACATGGGCATCTGACACTGCTTCCAAAGACAAGAAAGTTTCCATTAGTAGCTTATATTGGGGAACAAGTTCACATCCCTGCCACTTTCAAGCAAAGAGAGTTGCTGATGAGTGCATACCAGGTCTGCATGAAACTCATTCCCACTGCATAAAATGTCTTAGCTCTAGTCACAGGGCTGAAGTGGGTCATCCTTCACCCTTCTCTCTGTACTCATTGCTTTTTTGGCCTTTCTGGGACAAGGAAGGTTCTCTTTGGCCCAAAGTGCCTGTCAGTGGCCATGGATCTCTGACTCAAGCATGGTGGGGAGAGAGAGGTAAGGGGCTCATTCCCAATTACTCTCAGTTCCTAGGACCAGTTTCCCTCATCTCCAGGTTGAACGACAATCCTTTGAGAACAGACACAAAACAACTGTACCTTCATGGACCATTCTCTGTGCCCTTAAAGCTAGGAACTGGATTTCTAATATCAGCCTTCTACAGTGCAGATCCCTTGGTTTTCCCCATCCTTACAAACGCACAACTATTATAACTAATAGGGTCAGAGACTAGCGTTTCCTCTAATAGCTCCACAAAATGTATTTAAGAATGGAATGATCTGTATTCTCTGTGTACACCTAGCATCCGTGACTCCAGGACAGTGCTTACAAAACTCTCAGTGTAACTTTAGAAGTGGGAAAAATGTTGAGATTCATAAACATGGGTAAGGAACACATGAATAAATACCAAAATTCTCATTGCCTCAGGGTTACACTCTCAAGGGCTCCCATGAAATCACCCCTAGTGTTAAAACATAGTGAAGATACTTGCCCCCATCTACCTGATTTACAGGTTTCACAGCCCTGGCTGGTAACTTATATACAAAATTTCTTTGAACCTTCAAATTTCACTTGTATTAAGAATTTTGTTGCACAATGTATTTATCATGATAGCAAAATCTATTGTCACCCTTTCAAAAAAAAAGATAAACTAGAAAGAAGGTCATTTGGCTTCACAGGATGTTGAGCCCTGTATGCACACTGCACGTTCAGGTTTATAGCTTGATGGCCTAGACAGGAAAACCGAGAATATTAGGGAATGAATTTCCAAAGATGGGGAACCTTAAATCTAGGATCTGAGAAAGTGATGATCTTGGTCCTAGTTTCTCCTTGCATGAACAAGGAGGAAAGGGAGGACCAAGAGGTGGTGAAACGTGCTGCCAAGGAGTAAGAAGAACACACTGGTTAGGTGTACATGCCACAGGAAGAAAAGCCCAGAGCTGTACATTAGTTACCTCTGAGGGGCCCATTCAAAGCATCATCGAAGACACGGGGAAATGGTCCAGACAAAGGATCTCTGGGTCCAGAGAGAGAGTCAGGGTCAGTAGCCAAACTGTGAAATGGCTTTTCGGGGCTTACATTTCCTCTACCCCAGCATGTCCAGTGTGGATGAGAATCAGCTTCCTCGCTAGCTCCCAGGCACAAGCAGACCTGTTACCACTGCTCTGGAAACTAATAATATGACCAACGTTCAGTCTCTCTGATGTGATGTGCATGAGTTCCGAACTTTCTTTGACACATTGTGGGGAACATATCTTCTGGATCATTTTGGGGGGCGGGTGAGGATTCTAACATAGTTTATTTGTGAAGCAAAACAAGACGAACATAAAAAGTGATTTGTGTTACACAGTCCTGGATATTGACCCTCGGGCTTCACGTTAGTGCTCTACCAATAAGGAAGAGCCAGAGCACCAAGTCCCACCCCTTCCAAACAACATCTGCAATAAGACCATTAAAGCTACAGGGAAAGATTACATATTTGCACCACACTCACACTAGGACCGTGAAATCAAACATCTGGGGCTAATCTAAAGGAGGCACCATGAAGTCAGCAACTATTAAAAGAAATTCTCCAAAAGGGAAGGCAAGAGAAATTAGAAGGCAGAAAAAGAGAGGGAAAGAGGGTGTGGGAGAAATGCTTGAAGCAGGAGAAGCAAGAAAGAGAAACGCACTTGGGAGATCAAATCCCCAAGCGTGTTATTCTCCCTTTAAAAACCAGGAGAGCTGCAACTTAAGATGAACTATCTGGGTCTCAGCTAGAATAATTTGTTGCTCAGTTTCCTCTCCTCTAAAAGAGAAGTCACACACACACACACACACACACACACACACACACACCTCACTTTATCTCCGAACACTGACAAGAACAGCACAAATAACATAATTTTGTTTCAAGTTCATTTACAAATGGAGTTTCTTGCAGCCTTCCCGTCACAGAAACCTGTCAGAGTGTGGTCTTAAACAACAAGTTACTGTACTTCATGCCTGTCACATCTAAGCACGTAGTCTTCCTTCAATGTCATTTTCACATAAGCACCAAGACATGTTATGAATTAGAAAGGGATCAGGATGACAGATATTGAAGAAATCATGATAAGAGATACTGAAATGTTCTGGTTTAAATATACACAGGATCTACTTTAACTAAAACATGGTCTAAATAATGGAAAGGATTGTTCCACGGGAGGGTATACAATGGCTTGACTCAGAAAAGCATCCGCTTTTTCAGTGTGTCCTCTGCAAACCGTGAATTAGTCAGTGCCGGCAAAGCTGAAATGTCTGCACTGCAGTGATACAATGGTTCTGTAAGAAACCTATTTACAATGTGTCAGGCATTGCATTATTCTCTCTCTCTCTCTCTCTCTCTCTCTCTCTCTCTCTCTCTCTCTCTCTTTCTCTCTCCCTCCCTCCTCCCTCCCTCTNCTCTCTCTCTTTCTCTCTCCCTCCCTCCTCCCTCCCTCTTTCTCTCTCTCTCTTTCTCTCTCCCTCTCTCTCTCTCTCTAGGACACACACCACATGCACACACACATGCGCCACACACGCCACACATGCATGTACTGTGTGTGTAAATCCAGCTCACTGAATTTACTGAATTTTCATCCAATCTCTAGGGCAGATTCCACTGTAGTGTCATTTTATAAACAAGGGAATTGAGTAAAAAAAAAGAAAATATCTTGATAGCATAACTAAGTTTCAATCCCAGCATTCTGATGCTAGTGGCCAATTATAAACTATAAATCATGACCATTTAGAGCTATGCTTAAAATGTGAGCACCGTCTACCAATGATAAACAAGCCTAGGGCCAGGACTATAGCAGCATCTCCATTCCACAAGCAGTGGAAGACAACTCCTAGGATTCTCTGGCTGCAATCACAGTGCTGCTAGAGACAGGTGGTTGGCTGAATGCTTAATACTTCCTGTCAAAAGCAGCACCTAGAAATTCAAACCCTCACTTTAATAAATTACATTTCCACGGCACTATTAACAGGGAGAAGCTGCTAAAATCCCAAATGCAGACACAGAAATATAGAAGCCAGTGTAGATTCTGAGATTATAAAAGGTGAGAATCTAAAGCATATGGGCCCTTCCCATGCTGCCTTGACATGACACCTGGGCTGAGCAATGACCTTCACTGGTTCATTTCTTGTGGATGAGAAGGACTATCGTTTATTTGTGCTCAGGCCGAGGGGGACCTTAAAGGTCATCTTTCCTTGTGGCTACATCAAAAATTTGGAAACAGAAAGGTCAGCCCCAAAGCTTGCCATTTTCTTTTTAGACAGTCGGAGACAAAGTGAGAGTCAAAAAGTCTGTGACCAAAGACAAAGGGACCAATATCACCGATAAAGTGAGGTGTGCTCAGTCTCATACTGAAGTCAGGGAGTGAGCACTTAGGGTTGATCAGAAAATAAGGGTTGTTGTATTTTAAGGCATCTAAAATTGGCAAGAGGATGGGCTTTTAAATAAAATCATAATTGAAGGTCACAATAAAAGTCTATTGCCATCTCTCTCCACAAAATAAGGAAAGCAGCATCAACCAACATTTTATCCACTCATTTTCTCATGGAAGCTACATTTTTTAGTTTGTTTTTACTGTTTAAATTCAAAATGGCATGAATAGTTAAATTTAAATCCATGAGAGTTAAAATAAAGCCAAGACTATAATTTTGTAAGATGATTTCACAAAGAAAAGTTCACAAAACACTTACAGTGATTTAAAAAAGATCCAGACATAGATGATTTCCAGTGGAGTCACTTGAGGGTCAGCCGTCCTTATAAACGGAGGGAGGCAGCACCAGACAGTACTTCCTTTTTGTTTTAACTTAGTGTCCCTGATAATAATTTGCGATCATCTACTAAATGAGTGGAATAAGGTTTTTATATAATAATGTCTATAAAATCTTTGACACTCCTTGTATTCCTTCCTCTTGTCCCTCCATTTAAATGGTCATCCAGCAATCAGAAATGATTCCTTCTCCTAAGAGACACTTTATATCTAGTGAATAGCAACCATCCCATTTCCCCTCACCAGCCCCTGGCCATGCTGTGACCGCGCCACTTTGTGTTTCTGCAAGTTGGACAATTTCAAATACTTCATATAAGTGAATCCTGCAGTTTTTGACCTTCCGGGCAGCCTTATCTCACTGGAGAACATTTTCATAGTAACCTCATCAAAAAGGAAAGCTGTAGATCCCTGAAGGCAGGAATGTGTCCAAAGAGCTTATCTTGGATAGAAGAAATGACAGCAAATTATGTTGTGTTGGCTGTTGATATGGCGTGCATGCAAATAGGCATAGCATATTGTAATGGAGATATGCATCTATATATATTTTTCTGCACATACATAACGTTGTTCTGCCACTCTTCCATCTTCCATTGTGTGGTATCATTATTTTTGCTGTGCAGTTCAATGCCATTATTTTCCATTTCAACCCCAGCTGCGTCATTGCTGCTGCCAGAATCTCTGGATTTTTTGGAGAAAATATACAATTTAAAATTGTTTTTTTTTCTTTTTTTTATCAGAAAGGAAAGTCATCAAGACTTAGATTTTATTTTAGGAACAAAGTAAGGTTTCATGGGAGCAAAAAAGAAAGCCTTGGTGTAGAGAAGGTTTGTTCACTTTCTATAGCATTACTGAAGTGTCGTATGCCTTGATAACCCTATCAATGTTTGGATCATCTCAGTGGGGGAAATGCCTTAATTTAACTCTATTTTGCTGTCTCAGCAAAGGTAAGTTGTCGATTTGAGAGCTTTGAGTTGTGGTGGGTTTCTTTTGCTTTGTTTTTTGTTTTGTTTTCTGAACTGGGAAAGTCTATCATTTCTGAACTGGTATGATTGTGAGTAGAATATAGTCTGCTGAGCTAACTTCCTGCCTCAGTTTTCTTAAGTATAAAGGACAGACGGCCAGTGGGTGGAGGAGGTGGTGATGGGAGCTGGCCTTTAGTTATGGACCTGCCTTTAAAAAAAAAAAAAGTAACTTACGTCCATCAAATGGTAGGCAAGAAATACAAGTCAGTGCAGGCTGGTCGTGGCTCCAGGACCCTGACACTCCCTTATTCTGTGATCTCTAGTGTCTGTCTCTCAATGCCATCATGGAAGAGCTGGGAATCTCACTCAAGAATCAGAAAAAATTAAAGAAAAAGTCAAGAACTAAGGGCAAATCTTCCTTCACAAGTATCCTTACCTGCCATCAGAGACGGACTCAGAGAAAAGAGACTGTGGCATGATCTGAGAACACACGTGTAGGCACCGTCCAAGGAGGAGAAGGCCATTCCCACTGCACATACGTGGAGGAAGGATGTTTGACAAGAAAGAGACGTGTTTTCACATGCCTCTATCCGTAGCTCCAGTCATGGACAGAGGGGGAAGAAATGCACAATTTTTAAAGCTCACATAGATATTATTCAGAAGTGAAATTGATTCTTTTCAGATGAATTTGTATGCACACTTATTTTGCATTTTCTCTTCCCCCCCCCAATATATTGCTATGTGTGCTTTCTAAATAATAATAAACACGTGGACTTTGTTTTTCATAACAAGTTTGAGCCTCGGTTTGTTCCCATGTCCTCCCTTCATTCCCAGCACTGGCTGTTGAGTATCACTAGCTATAGAATTTGCTGCTCTGAGTTATATGTGGAGAAACACAGTCATCTGGGCTGAGTTTATATAGCTGTTCTAGTTTAGAGAAGTTACCTGCTTACTATAGAAAGGAAAGCCATTCATCTTTGTGTTCTAAAGTCTAATTTTATACATGATTTAAATAAATACCACTTGAAAATTAGTAAGCATGTTATAAAGAAACGTTTTTTTTTTTTTTTTAGGGAAAGCACATTTAGAAGCTAACTGTTCACCACATTTGTAAGATATCATGCTGCTATCATTTGAGGAAAAACAGATGTGTTCTTTGCCCTCATACAAACAAGGGGAGAATGCCTGTTGCTGGAAGCAGGCTCAGAATGGTGATGTCAGACACTGGACAGGGTGCAGGGACAGTCACCTGGGCCTGGGATGGTAAAGGCTGCCTGTAGGGGAAGCCCAATGACAGAATGAAACTGGCGTCATCAAGCAACACGGGAGTATAAGATGGAGGTCAGAAGGAGCCCAGGCTGGGGAAGCACCGTGTTCAATGGCACTGACCTGACCAAGGTTGCAATGTTAGGTGGAAAAAGGAATCAACTACATTTAAAATGTAAGATGTTTAGAAAGGCAGCACTCAGCCCAGAAGAAGGTAGTTAGCCTCTGGTCCTGCGATGTTCACAGCTCAGATCAGCCAGCCAGGCTCTGCAGACACAGAATCTTTTCAGGAGCTTTCCCTTCACTGCCAGACAAGGCAGCTTCCCTTCAGAAGTCCTGATGCCAAAGAGGGCAGAGCGAGTCTCTGCTTGTTTGCCTCCTTCCACGTAAGAATTCAACCTTGTGACTATAAAGCCTATTACATTATAGACATCTAACTTTAGTCCAAAGCTAAGAATGCCAGCAGACAGCATCTTGAGCCCATAAAGAAACTTCATCTTGCTGCACCTGTGTCTCTGCATCTCCACCCCTGCATTTTAAACTTGCCTTTACTTATGACTTTCTTTGTTTTGTAGAGACTCAAAGTTTTCGTGAACTATTTCCTTGTGGAAGATGGAATTTCCGGTGATGGAAAGCTGTGTTTCAGACCACTGTCCCACAAGAGGCTCTAATGAAGTCTCTGGCTTGGTGGGAGCCTAGCCAGTTTGGATGCTCACCTTCCTAGACCTGGATGGAGGGGGAGGACCTTGGACTTTCCACAGGGCAGGGAACCCTGACTGCTCTTCGGACTGGAGAGGGAGGGGGAGAGGA
>NW_026067912.1:17313280-17350933 GCF_014885135.2 Alexandromys fortis | reverse complement strand
GGAGGCTGGGAGGAGGCGGAAATTTTTTTTAATAATAAATAAATATATAAAAATGTAAGATGTAATGACCCAAACAGGGGGTTTCACACCTGTAGTTGAGGAGAAACAGAAGGAAAAAGGACAGGAAAAAAGAGAAAGTGAGCTCACACCAGAATGCACCTCCATGATCCAACAGGACTCCTGACCCAGAGCTGATCAGAATGATAATATTTCAGAAAGGAAAATGTAGCTTCTTCTCTTCACTAAAAAACTACATCTAAATTATTGAGTTTTGCAGTTTCAGTAATTTTTTGTTTCTTTTTTAGTCATTTTTGAAAATATTTATTATTTCACAGCTTATTACAGAAATTTGAAGGAAGGAAGTATATAGAAATGTAATATTTAAAATATATTTAATAACAACCTTGTTTTAGGGATACTCAACTCTCCAATTGTCAGTCTTCTGGTTTCATTTTTGCTGCTGTGGTGAAACACTATGACTAAAGGGCTTGCACTTCTGAATCCACTATTGAGGAAAGTCAAGGAAGGAACTCAAGCAAGATTTTGGACATGAAACCATGGAGAAATACTATTTGCTAACTGGCTTGCAGGCTTATGCTTAGCTAGCTTTTTTATACTGCCAAGGCAATGGTGCCACCCACAGTAGGCTGAGCCCTATTATATCAATTATCTATAAAGACATATGCTCACAGAGCAATCTGATCTGGGGAATAACCCCTCAGTTGGAACTACTCAGTGCCTGTATGCTCTGTCAAGTTGACAGTTGAAGCTGTCAGATGGCCTTTTCCCCCTCAATTTTATAACTGAATTTTCTTTCAAAACATAAAGTTTGCTATGTGAAATTCTGTTAAAAATATATTAAAGTAGGTAAAATTGCCAAAAGGGATTTTTTAAACTAACTATAAAAGCAGCGTATAATCATCCATAAAAGAACATCTAGTTCCTGGGCCTGTGCTTGGTTCTGTGTGCGTCTGCATTCTTTCCAGTGAAGAAGGGAGTAAGCTAATGAGTTCAGACACCAAAAAAAAAAAAAAAAAAAAATGCAGAGAATCTGGAACCTGGTCCAGGAAAATTCTGAGAACAATCATTAACCTCTGAAATTTTTATCGGATTCACTAAGAAGCAGTGACTCATATAGAGTTAGTACAAATCAATGGCAAAGCTAATTAAAAGGTAGGTCTAACATTTCTTCCTTCAGCAGTTTCTTTATGCTAAAAGAACTAGGCTGCTCAGGTGAGAAATTCGGGACGAGAGAAAGGTCAGGATTGAAGGAATGGTGATGTTCACAGCTAAGATTTATTTTCCGTTCACGTCTCACACCTGGCCCTGGTGGCAGAAGAAAAGGGAACGTGACAACTTGCTCCCCTGTGGGCTGCACATACACCTGGGGCTCTGACTTCTCATGCTAAAAGAAGGCAAAAGAGGGCCAGTTAAAGAAAACTAAATAAAGGTAAAGCTGATTTGGCCTGCACTTTCTTTCCGACCTCAGCAGATTCATCTCTAATGTAACTCTGTGTGTCAGCGCAATGGATTTAAGATTGTGGTTATCATGAAGATTCTGCAGCTGCTTCAAGTGATAAATAATAAACCGAGTGGCAGTGTCCACTCAGGGAAAGATCCACCAGGCGGCTACCCACGCAGGTGATTCTTTGAAGACACGTCAAGTCTACAGTTTTCAAAACATATGCTGCACCGGGTTCTCCACAAGATGATTGGAACCAAGTTGGAACTTTGGCTAAAAGAGGCAGCAGTTACTGTGCATTTGCTCAAATCCATTAATAGTTTATTGTTGTAGCCTAGAGCAATGGGTGGAAGGCAGATAGGAAATGGCCCATGCTATACAGAGCAAGGAGTGTCAAAGCTGTGCAGAACTAAAGCAAGGCCTTCCTCCAAGGCACTGGGGTGTCTGCGGAAGGTGCTCCCTCCAGTAATGAAGAGGGAATTCATAGACAGAACTGGGCTTCAAAAGCAGATTTAAGCTTCTGGAATTTTGCTGTGTAAGAAGAGAAAAACATTCACATTGCAGTTTTTAAAATTCTCTGTAAAGGGAAGAAGGACAAACTAGAAACAGAAAATCCACTAGAAGGAAGGTGGACATCCTACATTTACTAGCAGAAGCAGTTCCGTGATTCTCTGGCAAGAAATGACTAGAGCAAGAAATGACAGGCAATCTTCTAGAACTCCAGCAACATGAGAGCTGCCTTTGCAGAGGACTGCCCTCCTGCTATGACATGGCTGGAACCGAGGACCTTGCTTTTAAGGTTTAACTTCATAATGTCCAGTAAGAGATATGTGTTCATTCCTCAAGCACCTTCTCAATTAGTGAATATTGGAAAAAAATGTGTGAGGGGATATTATCCAATGTGGTGATTTGTGTGGTGCTTTGAATGAGAACACCCCCTAAAGGCTCATATATTCAAATGTTTGAGTCACAGTTAGTAAACTATTTAGGGATAACTAAGAGGTGTGGTCTTGTTGGAGGAGGTATGTCATTGGGTGTGGGCTTTGAGGTCCCAAAAGCCCATGCCAGGCCTCTTCTGTCCCTCCAACTTGTTGATGTAAGCTTTCTAGCACCATGACCTGTCTACGACCATGCTCCCCACCATGATGGTCATAGGCTCACGCTCTGAAACTGCAAGCAAGCCCCCAATGAGATATTCTTTTATAAGTTGTCTTGGTCATGGTGTCTCTTCAGAGCAATCAGCTTACTTGCATTCATTTTATTTCTTCTCATGTTCTTCTTATTGCCCATCACTTTTTCAGTGAATAAGTGTCCAGGCATTCAAATTTTTCCTAAACAGTTCTACATGCAGCTTCTAAGCTAAGAAGTCACATTATTAAGGACATTCTTTCCCATCACAATAGTCCTCGGATAATAAACCACAGGATATAGTTCACACTGACCCCCCTATGCCCTCGTTTGGCAACTACAGCGTTGGAACAATGAAACATGTACTGTTGATTAAATAGGAGGTCATGTAAACTAGACCAGCAGTTCTTCCTGGGTTTATATTGGGACTCTGAGGAGTAGGATCAGGGATGAGGAAAGATAGCCAAAAGCTGGGGTCAGAAGGACTGTGAGGGTCTGTGATCCAAGCCAATGAGTGTTTTTGTAGTATTTCACCTTCCAGCAGACTCTCAATCAGGAAGCAGAAATCAAATCAGTACAGAACATGAGACAGTGGAATTACAGGGAACTCAGAGAGTCTCTAGGTCCTCTTCTGCAAGGTGCATATTGGTCTTGTATGCAAAACACTGCACACATCTCAGTGTCTGGAACATCTGATCACAGAGCAACTGTCAATCTTCAGGACCCAGCTTGGGCCCCTCCAAGACCTGGCACAGTCCATTGCTGCCCTTGCCAAGCATGACTCAAGCAGGAATTCTGAGCTCTGCATTCGTTGTTACATCCACATGGATCCCAAAGAGCCTTTGCCGTACCTCACTCCCCACAGACAAGGAATACCTACAACCCAGGACGAGCCAGGCTTATCAAGAACCAACATCAAAGTAACCTTGACATTTCATTTAGACATTAAAAGAAAATTATACATAAAATATAACATGTGCATGTGTCTTGTTGTCCTAGACTCTTCTAAGCACTGTTTTCAGTAGAATATCCAAGGCATATTATCAGATGTTAACTCTAATTTTAGCTAGCACTCATTTAATGACTCTACAACAAATCACAACACTTATCATATACTATTCATAGCAATAATAAGTAAATATTATTCATTATAATTACAGACATGTTCGGAGAGGTAGGGTAAATTGCATAATATCATTAATCTATAAATTGGTAAACAATATAATGCAGCCCTCCCTATACTATCACCAAAACCATACCCCAGTCACACCTAACTTCTAGAGATTGCATCGTCCACGAAGTTCAAGTTTGTCCCCCAGCATGCACAACCTCATGTGCCTGCTCAGCCTCAACACATGAAGCTAGGACATCAAGTTATGCTCTCCACCACAGAAAAATAAACCATTAATACAAGAAAAGAAGCTAAGTATTTTATAAACCCAGAGTGCTTATTGAGAATAATGATGGTTCTAGCTTCAATCTTTCAGCGTGAGTGTAATCTTGAGCATTCAAAAAATGCAATCTTAGCTTTTTACTTAAGTCCAAATTTACATTCAATTTTTAAACAACTATTTTTGGAGTAATTACTCCTTTCCCACCATCTCTTAATAGTATAGACTGACTGACTGACTGACTGACTGACTGACTGACTGATAGATGACAGATAGATAGAGACAAATACATGATAGATAGAAAGATAGATAGATGATAGATAGATAGATAGATAGATAGATAGATAGATAACTATTGATGTTACTGAGAAGCAACATTTAAGTATAGCCATATATTCCCTAGACATTTAAACTGTAAAAGATCATTTCTAAGCTTTAATGTTTAATAAAATGCATTTTCAATCAAGTAGGGTGAAAACTATTTCAATTACTGCTCACAACATACCCTTTATACATTTACATTTCATGTCTAAGGCAAGCCGTTCAAGTCATACTTAAAATACAGAGATGGCATGACCTCATGCCTCACCCCTTTTATGGTCATCTCATGGGACAAATGAGATTGTAAACTTCCTGATGAGTAGAAACTCCTCCTCAGCATGTGGATTTGAATATGTCATTTAGTTTTCAGGTACTTCACATAAGTTTTTCAATCACTTTCATGTGGTGGGCAATAAACAAACATCAGATGATGAATGAATACACCCTGTGTGTCACATGGTTTCCTTTTTGAGAAAGTCAAAATAATATAAATCGCATTTCCAAGGTGAAGTTTTATTGAGACACTTAATTTTTTATAGAGCATAATTGTGAAAGCTGTTGAGTTTTGCCGACATTTGCATCTCCATCTGCCCACAATAAACAACACACAGGTAAATTCCCTAGTAGGAACCTGGATGCATAAGCAATTCATTAAAAAGAAAACACACAAACATTAAAGAGTTTCAAGCAACCAACCTCAGATAGAGTACTGAATGTGTTAACTACATTTGTGGTCTATCAAAACTTCTAGAATATCTCTGAAGAAAGCAGATTTTCCTTATCTTCATGATGAATTCTGTACTCAAAGCAACAAATTAAAATTAGGCCATTTTTAATAAAGTCATCCCGAGATTTAAAAGTAATTTGGTGACATTAAGCATAATAAACCAAACTGCAGCGATGAAAGAAACATTTTCATTAAAGTCTTAACAAATCGCAGTCAAAATTCCAGTGCAGAGATGGAACAGAGTCTATATTGTCTCCAGGGAACCGAAATAACAGATGACAGCTAGGATTCTCAGCTCATCATAACAAATATATAATTAGTTTTGACCTTTTCACAACATCCCAACAAATATAGCGGTTCATAAGCATGCATGGTGCAAATGAAATTAATTGCAAGGGTATCTTTCACTGAAATGTTTAATGATCTCATCACACAGATTTCCTGGATGATTTCTTTCTGACTTCCTCCTAAAAATAACACCATCAGAGGCCATGAACCAGGTTAATTCAGCAAACCAGAACCAACCAACATCTGGAACTATATCTAGCTTGTGTGCGTGCTTCTCATGATGTGAATCTCTCTCTCTCTCTCTCTCTCTCTCTCTCTCTCTCTCTCTCTCTCTCTCTCTTCATCCCTCCCTCTTTATCTTTCTCTGTCCCTCCCTCCCTCTTTATCTTTCTCTCTCTCCCCCTTCCTCCCTCCCTTACTACATCCCTCTATCTCCAACTCACCAAATCTGGACTTGATTTAAAGACCTAGGGTCACCAGGTGTGCTGGCACACACACCTGCAATTAGAGCACTAAAGCAAAAGGATTGCAAGTTGGTGGTCAGCCTAGCAAAACTTTTCCCAAAAGTAATAAAAAAGTCAAATGCTAATGGTTATGTGAAGTTTTCCTTAGTTCATTCATTTTTCTGTCTCCTTTTAAATGGTGTAATCTAAAAGCTATTTGGCTCAAGGCGGTAACTTATGTCAGCATTTCCTTTCATATTTAAGTCAGCTCAACCCCCATGCATTTCTCCCATTGGTGAAGTCCCATGGTGTAGGGTTTATACCTACTAAATAACCAAATTTTCCTCCCAAATGCAGAACTTTATTGTGAAACTCTCTTGGACAGAGCATGTATTCTTCATATCTTCGCTCTCTACCCTCTGTGTTTTCTAAATTATATTCTCTCCTCCAATTAAACAACAGACTTTTCTAAGTTCCAAGAAAATCACAAATTATATCAGACCTTTTTTATAATGCATATTTTGTAATTGCTTTTATTAATTTTTAAGAATGTTATATATGAAAAATCGGATGTCATACATGAATGCTATATTTACATCATTTTCCCTCCTTTTTCTTCTCCCACATTGGTTATCTCCTTTCATTAAATTTTTGATTTCTCCTATAATTGTTATTGTATATATAAAAACCTATTGAACTATCAGCTATTTGAAGCAAGATTTCACGCCTACAGATTCTTTCTAGGTAGAAGAGTTGATATTTGCTCTAGAAATAGGAACAGTCATTGATTTTAAAAAAGGTACAAATCTAACTTAAACCCTATACCTATAAAACATCTTAGTATATTAACACCACTATACACCTACAAGATGCATTCTTCAAAAACTTAAAAGTAATAAATTAAAAGGGAAATGAATTATTGCAGAAGGGAAGGGGGAAGAAAGGGGAAAGCAAAGTGAAAGGCAAGAGGTTGGGAAGTTTGCAGGATAGGCTCATGGGCCAGCTAAAGAACAGAAATCTTCATAATTACAAGAACAGTGGAATCCGCTAGGTAAAAGGGTGACTTATTTATACACATCAAGAAAGGAATTTGGTATAACCCAATAGAGTTCAGTTGTAACCCCATAGAACATTCTTGATAACCATGATAAAAATTCTGACATCAATTGTCAATGAATACCAGCACTATCTTTTGAAAGAATTGTATGGGTTCCAATTTGTCTGAGATGGTTTCGACATTGTCTTACTTTAAAGTACAAGGATGAGCTCTGAGCCCTACCAAACTCTCGGCCAGGCTTATTGCCCTGTTATATCAAAAGCCATTTAAAACTCTATCAAATATGACTGTTCTTTTTCCATTGAATTAGCACCACAGTTAAAAGCGGAGAATAAGGAAGCATCAGCCAACTTTTCAAATGCCACAAAACGCAAAGACCGGCCCGCTGCTCAGGCTTCCCATCACGGCAGATGGACCTTTGCTGCCCTTTCTAACCTTACAACCTGGGAAAGCTGTGATCTACCTCAGATGCAATGCCAAAGACAGAGTAGATGAGGAGGTCATAGAAAGCTGGTCCTTTTCCCTATAGGTGAGGGAAAAATGTCCTCCTCATTCCTGTCATGAATCATAGGAAATCCCAAACAAATCCACTTGAGAGAAAGGGAAGCCTGCAGATTTAACCGACAAGTAACACCTCTGATGGGTACTTGTGGAAAGCTACCTGCGATGATCCCACACCCACCATAATGAAGAGGTAAGTAACTACGTAAGGGATGCCTTGGGACTTGCCACTCTTCCACAGGAGGATCCAGAACTGGGATAGGACAGTAAATGACTTAATCAGCAGAAACAGCTGGAATTGATTGGGAGCACATTCTTCCATCATTTTGTGATGTCATTCTTTCTTACATCTCTCAAAATAGAAATTGCTACCTCTAATCACAGCATCTAAGGAATCTATAGTAGTGCATTACACCTCATGCGTGTGGCAGAGACAAAATATGACTAAGACAAAAATCTTTCTGCCACTATTGAGCTATCTCCTAAAATCTTCAATTCACATCATATTGGTTTTACTGTTAAAATTCTTTTATGTGGCTATGACTCATGAAAATGAGATAGCTTTGCTGAGTCAATGATAAAGGAATGAATCATTTCTTGTTTTTCTTTATAACATTGTAGAGTTTTTATGAGAGTAGGTAGCATTGATTTATCATCAAAATACCATTGAAACTCTACTCCTATGGGTATGAGTCAGTGGCAACTTTACAGAAAACCTTTTTTAAAAGTTTTGAGCTCACTTTGAGGGTTCCATGCAACTGGCCTTGGATATTATAACATTTCTCCCTACCATTTCCTCTTTCAATCCCTCTAATATATCCCCTCCCCACTTTCCCCCATAATCATGGCTCCTTTTTTCCACACTAATTGTTATTGATTGCATATATACATATGTATGTACATAAATACTCATAAATATATCCTGTTCCATCTGCATGTTTCTTGTATGTATGTTTTCAGGGCTGACTTTTTTGGCTCTGTGACTTTTAAATGAAGCAAACAACAGATACCATGGAGGCTGGACAGGGCAGTCTAGATGAGAGAGTGCCTTTATTCCTTTCCATGGACTTCTCGCTTGCTGGCTGCGTAGATCTCTCCAGTCTTCCTTTAGAAAGCCAAAGATCATTCCTTAGTGTAGATTTTATTATCCTATGTGTTCACTGCTCAACTCCAAGAAGATCACAAAATCTTCTAGCCTAAGAGTCATGGCAAATTCTCAGTGCCACAGTCAGATAGAGTAGGAGAGAGTTATGTGGAGAATTAGTCCTTGAGCAGTGAGTAGGGTCAAAGAGGGCAACAAAGTGATGACTTCAAGGTAATAGAGACCTGAAGAGTAGGGGAAAGAAACAGTTACCAGGATCTTCAGGCTCCTGTAAGAGAGGCCTTCTAAAGTGCTTCATCTCTAAGAGGGGAAACACATTCATTGTAAACATGAGGCTCAGATGAGATAAATGTAACAGGAACACAGATTTTACTTCTGGTCAACTCTCTGACATATGCCTGACATTGGCGCAAACTAACCAAGCTATATTTGGCTACTGTCCAGTGAGTATCACTCTGAAGGTCACTCTCCCAAAAAACATTAAAGAAAAAAAAATATGTGGAAGTGAAGAGAGAATGCCTTATATCATATCTGCCAATGTTTTTCTCTATGTCAGAATTTGTGCAGATAAATATACAATAAGCGTCATCCAAAACTAGAATATCATAGAGGCAAAGTTAAACATGTCATCTGAAACCTACTCCAGCGCCTGTGGAGTCCTTGATGTTGTGAGTTGCTTCTAGGGAAGGAACAAAAGTGAAATAAAGTCAGTATAGGCAGTCTAGAATTCAAGGAAGGGGAACCGTCTTCAAGCTCAGGACTTGGGGTTAGATGAAGCCAGGGTGGAGTCTGTGAGCCTTGTTTGTGTCTCTCGGGATTCAGTCTTCTAGCATCAGTAGCGAGACCATCAACAGTACACACACCATGTCTGACACAAAGTCATGCATTTGATTGGTAATAGTCCCACTGTTACTATGATTTTGAAGTCCGAGGTTAAGATGAAGAGAAGGAAACTCCACTAGACTGTCCTCAGCTGGTTTCAAAACAAATCCTAGAAAAGTACCCTGGTGCTCATGAGATTCTCATGTGTGGTTCAGTTTGGCTGGAGTGTTCTGTGATCAAAGGATCTACACACCCCTGGCATCATAAAGTGGTACTCCCTTCTCCAAACTCTCAGGGGCATTCCTCATGTTCAGTCACCATTGTCCTTAAATTGTAATGCTCATGTCTAAAATGGACCAAAGCCAAATAATCTGTAACCAGACCAGTTAGCAACTTTATCAGCCATAGTCTTAACATAAAATGGATATCACACCCAAGAAATTAGAAAGGGTTTATTGAACAGAGTGTTTACAGTGGTGAGGGGGACTCTGGGTGAAAGTCAAAAGGCTGGCATTAGTATCCATCCTCCAAATGGAACATCGGGGGATAAAATGTTATCAAAATAAAGAGATGGCATGGGTCATATGAAAGAAAATACCAACTGAGAACTGTGGCTGCAGGTAGAGGAACATTTCCTATACTGTTGCCTTTGTGGGCAGGGAAAGACATACTGTGGGATGCTATTCAACTTGGCCTCCCATTGGCAATCCCATCTAAAGAGCTCTAGTCTAGGGATCCTGAGGGAGCAGTATAGGAAAAGAAACCACTTCCTTTTGGTAGACAAAGAGAACAAGACTACTTAGACTACATCTCCAACGAATACAGAGAAACAGAGAAAGCTCTATGAAATCAAATTAAAGCTAAGAACCTCACTAAACAAAGTTATCTTTTAAAAAATGGCAAAGGTGGTACACACATTTTTAATCCTAGTACTTGGGAGGCAGAATCAGGAGGATATCTGTGCGTTTGAAGCCAGCCTGGCCTATGGAGCAAGTTCCAAAACAGGTTCCAAAGCTACACAGAGAAACCCTGTCTCAAAAAAAAAAATGTAAGGCATAGTCAAGCCCAGAAAATTACAATCTGATCCTGAGAGATGCAGAACCTACAGGAAACAAACCATCAATCTAGTACTCAAAAGGCAAAGGCAGGCAGATCTCTGTGAGTTCAAGGCCAGTTGGTTCTACATAGTGAGTTCCAATCCAGACAAAACTACATAGTGAGATCCTGTCCAAAAATGGGGGGTAATGAGAGAGAAAGGGAAAGAAAGAGACAGAGGGAGGACAGAACGTCAGAGGGATAGTGTCTTAATAGAACTGATGAGATAAAGGGAAAGAAAGAGATAGAGGGAGGACAGTGAGACAGGATAATAGAACTGATTGAGCCATTGGGTAGAAGAGTAGAATAGACTTCAAAATGTTTTACCTCTTAGATATTTCAAAGCATTTTGAGCTAGGCTTCAGTTTCTTGTGTCCTCCACTAAAGCACTTGAGATACACATAAACTGAGGTTGATCCCAAATCTAACTTCAGAAGTGGCTCATTGCTTGCCTCTAAAACACACACACAAAAGTAGTACCTATGGTTTTAATGAAACTTCAGCAAATAGTCTTTTCCTGGCAGTGTTCTTGCGTAGGACCTGGCTTCATTTCCCAGCACCCACATGAAGTAGCTATCTACTGATGCACCAGTACAGCACACATCAGGTCGATAATTGATGCCAATCATCTCATATATCAAACTTGTTAGTTGTGATGGCACAAAGAAGATGCCAGTACGGGATGAGAAGAAGTAAACTCGTGACTGAAAAAGTGAAGAACAAATTGGAGAGTGGCTGCCTGGATCAACAGGGCAGTATAACATGAAGTGAGAGCTATGACGGATTGTGCACCCATAAAAACATACAGTTGAACATCCTGAAGGGCAGAGGAGAGAATGGAGACGACTATGGTCAATGTTGATAGCGTCAATTATGTGTTTCCTCATTTGAATTTCTGTCTCTGGCAAGTGGATCTCTCAACACGACATATTTACCATCACACCGTCATTATGCTACTCAGTCCTCAGGAATTAGATCACCTTATGATCTGTTACACCAGGTCCTAGCGGATCTGAAATGAGATCTCTTCTGCTACCAGGAAACATTTGTCTAAAGCAGTCTAGAACTACCCTCTGAAATGGGTTGTTACAGCCAAATCCCAGACTACTGGTGGTCCTTTGCCAAGGCCCTAAGTTCCTTTGTTGTGGAAATGTGGATGGGTACAAGGGGTCCCTGTGTATACACTAAAGAAGAGAACAAGTCGAACCATAGAGGCCACAAATGCATACACATTTGTATACGTCTAGCATTAAACTACCCAAAAGTGCTCAATTAAAGAGAATTACCGCCCCCTTTAAAGCTGCAATCATAGCCATTATGTATCATCGGGCTTCACTCAGTTCCCTGGGAGATGTCCTGATTAAGCGGATTTCCCAATTAAACCTGTCCTAGTTGAGTGGAGCACACCATTCTGATTAGATTCCTAATTTATATGGGAAGCTTTATATTTTATAGAAAGAGAAAAGAGGAGTTGAGGAAATTGTCAGTCCATGAAATGTCTCCCTGTGCATTTATCTCTCTAACAACAAACTGGTCCCTATGGCTGACAAACACAGATCCTTACTTGCCAAAGCAGTTGTAGGCTTCTTATAAATAATACTAATTATTCCTTCTGGAGCTCAAGCAAGTCTTTGAGAACTGTCAAATATGTCCATCGCTTGACAGACAAAACCAGAGAGGAACATATCAGAAAAGAATGGTAAGAGTGTTCAGAATGAAATACGGATGATAATACCATTTTAGTTTCCTCTCTGCTGCTATAACAAGCTCTGTGACCAAAAGCAACTTGGAGTGGAAAGGGTTTATTTCATCTTAAAGGTTGTAGACCGTCACAAATGGAAGCCAGTAAAAGATCCCAAAGCAAAAACCATGAAGGAACACTGCTTACTGGCTTGCTTCCAGACTCACGCACATTCAGCAATGCTTCTTATATAGCCCAGGCTCTAGGATGGTGCTACCCAAGGTGTACTGGGCCCTCCTATTTCATTAGCAAATAGAAGTTCTATTCCATGCACATTCATCTAGTTGCATCCCCTGGGACAGCTTCACTATGAAAGAAAGTCCTCCTGTCTTAGCTCCCGTTCAACGCATCTGTAGTGGATGCTGTAGTATGTACTTGCAGATCCCTTTCAAGACTGAATGATTTACTTCCACAACTGGTAGGAGAAGAGATGGCCTCAGTTCTCAGTAGTTCTTTAAAAAATGGTCTGATCTCCAAAGTATACAACGAAGTCAAGAAATTGGTCATCAAAAGAACAAATAATCCAATAAAAAAATGGAGTACAGACTTAACAGAGAACTCTCAGCAGAGAAATCTAAAATGGCTGAAAGACACTTAAGGAAATGCTCAACATCCTTAGCCATCAGATAAATGTAAATAAAAACAACTCTGAGACTCCATCTTACACCTGTAAAAATTGCCAAGATCAAAAACACTGATGACAAATTATGCTGGAGAGGTTGTGGGGTAAAGGGAACACTTCTGCATTGCTGGTGGGAATGCAAGCTAATATAGTCCTTTTAGATGTCAGTGTGAAGATTTCTCAGAAAATTGGGAAACAACCTTCCTTGAGACCCAGTAATGCCACTTGCTTTGCTGGTGGGAGTACAAACTGGTACAGCCCCTTGGATATCAGTACGGTGA
Organism: Alexandromys fortis; assembly: GCF_014885135.2. NCBI lineage: Eukaryota > Metazoa > Chordata > Mammalia > Rodentia > Cricetidae > Alexandromys > Alexandromys fortis. The sequence continues at coordinate 17,337,952 of NW_026067912.1, read as the reverse complement.
TTTCTCAAAAAATTAGAGAACAACTTTCCTCAAGACCCAGCAATACCACTTTTGGATATATATCCAAAGGATGCTCAATTGTGTCATAAGGATGTGCTCAACTACGTTCATAGCAGCATTGCTTGTCATAGCCAGAACCTAAAAACAACCTATATGCCCCACACCCAAAGAATGAATGAGGAAAATGTGGTATATTTACACAATGGAGTACTACACAGCAGAAAAAAAAACATTTTGAAATTTGCAGGCAAGTGGATGGAGATAGAAAACGTCATGTTGGGTGTGGTAACCCAGACACAGAAAGACAATTATTATATGTACTCACTCATAAGTGGTTTTTAAACATAAAGCAAGAAAACCAGACTATAAATCACAATCCCAGAGAAACTAGACAACAATGAGGACCCTAAGAGAGACATACAGGGATCTAATCTATATGGGAAGTAGAAAAAGACAAGATCTCCTGAGTAAATTTGGAGCATGGGGACCTTGGGAGAGGGCTAAAGGGGAGAGGAGAGACAGGGAGGGGAGCAGAGAAAAATGTAGAGCTCAATAAAATAAATTTTAAAAACGGTTTTAAGTGAAGAAACAGGCCTTCATCCGATGAACAATGTATAAAAAAAAACAGCCTCATCATCCCGACTAAAGCTGCCACTGCAAAGCTGTCTGAGTGCCTCAACTCCCACCATGCCACAGCTAGTTTCTCGGCTTGTGATCTGTATTGTCCAGGGAATCATCTATGAGAGTCATATATGTGCTTTCAGTGAGTGAGTTTATTAAGTTTATTGAAAGCCAAAGTAAAAGGATAGAGAGAAAGAGAGAGAGAAGAGAACACACAAAGCATCAGATCAGGTGCTTAAAACATACAGCACAAATCTACTGAGGAAATCCCCATGGCAGCAGCCAATTAAAGTTTCCAAGACAGAAAGTCCAGGGCAAAGCAGAATGTCCCCTCAGGTGAGGCTTCCAAATGAAGGAACAAATAGCAATGGATATAAATAACATCAGAAAGCTAAGTGCTCACAGCATCCATCTGAAGCCAACTTGGGAAATTAAGACATCAATTGGAGTTCCTGATTGAGCTTTTGCTCTCTGGATGGGTTTCCTGTAGCTGAACATTCTCCCCTTTCTAGCTTCAGGCATCTTTATATACAGGATGAACAATAGTAACCACTACTGGAAATGGTTTGCCTTCTGGCTCTCCTCAAGGACATGTTCTTATTCTTAGGTTGACTGGATATTCTCCTTCTATCTCAGAGTTGGGGTGCTATCCCAGCAACAGACAAGAGGCCTTCAATGACACTTTGTGACAAACATATGTTACAGGATATTTGATCACATTGTGAACTCTAAGATTGTGTTGCTTACTAGAGAAACATAGCTGTGGTGCGGCTCAGCCCTAAGCACACATCTTTAATCCAAGAGCTTTCTGCTTATTGTAAATAGGATAAAATAAAAGCAATACTCTATAGGTCAAGAGGTGGAGCAAACAGCTAATAACGATTGACTATAGAGAAAGGAGGAGGAGGAGGAGGGAGGGGGAGGGGGAGGGAGGGAGGGAAGGAAGGAAGGAAGGAGGGAAGGAGGGAGAGGGAAAGGGAGGGAGAGCGAGGAAATAGAAGGGAAAAGTTTTTGATTGAGATGGAGTAAGGTTAAAGTCTCTTTCTGGAGTGGTCGTGAAGGAGGAAGGTAAGCTGGCTGCTTTCTCTGCCTTTCTGGGCTAGCAGGTCTTTATTCTAGCATCTGGCTCCCTAGTCTTTATTGGTAAAATAGAACAATAGAGACTGTGACAAAAACAACAAATGCTCTTGGGTCTGAAATGTGAAAGTCAACCACACTCTCATCTTGTCAGTGAGGTCAAAAAACACTTGCCAGTATAACCATATGATGTGCCTTACTACTTGTTCAGTTCTCTTCCTTCCCTTATGTAGTTGAACTCAAGAATGCTCCCTGATAAACTACACAGTGGTCCTTACAGTCATCTTCCTAAAAACCGTGACCTGCAACAGGAGCCAATTAAACAGCAGGTAGTTTTGACATCTTTTCTCCATGCCTTGCCCCACAAAAACCTCTTATTTTTGGGCATCAGAAGAAAGGCTCAGATGTCAGTGTCTACATCTTCAAACTTCCAGAAAGAAGAAACTAGCCAATGCTAGTCTGTTCAACAATATCTTGAGTTAGATCCACAAGCTTCTATAGGTGAACATAAGGGTTGCTGTGGGCAGGGCGCTATCAGAGGTTTAAATTCTACCTCCTCCACCAGATGTCTCAGCTGTCTACCAATGCTCTTTAAACTAGACTGACCATCATAAAAGAAACCTTGAGTGAGGGAATACTAATAAATTGCATACTGATGGTATCCAATCTCATAGACTGGAAATGACCATTGAGGGAGAAGACAAAGGAAGCAAGAAAAAAAGGAGTGCCAGGTTGCCAGGACATTGGTCAAAGACAAAATTCTATTAGCACAAGTCTAAGAGACCTACCTTACAGCCTGGTGACAATGGGCAACAGCAATTTGTTATATTTGGAAAAAGACAAGAATGTGGATTTCCCTTCTTCCCACTGCAAAGCACAATCAGTGTGTAAGGTAATGCATTTGCTAATTAGATCAATTAAGCTATTCTAGTCCGGTGGATTCAATATTTAAAACATGATGTTACATACTATATATAATATTTATTTGTCAGTTCTGCTTGTGGGCTACGGATATACCTCAGTTGGGATGGAGTGTTTGCAAAAGACCCTGGGTTAGATTCCCAATTCCACAGGAAGGCAGCATGACAGTGAGTGCCTGCCATCCTGGACTCAGGAAGCAGAGGCAGAAGATGAGAAGTTCAAGTCCATCCTCACCTACATAGACTGCTCAAGGTTAGCCTGGGCTATAGGTCTGTCCCCCCAAAAATATAATCAGGACTTGTCACTCATTTATCTCGACCTCAATCTTAAAATACTCAATATGGAAAACTTAGGGTACACTCTCTGTTCAAAATGCACTCGCCTCCAGTCCTCTAAAGGCACCCTCAGAATCCTCACCAATATCCTTGACATTCCATCCCAAATATCCTAGACAGATGCACATGTAAGATTACTGAGGGGTGGTGTCCATGGGAACAGGACATTGACTACTATTTTTTCCAATGAAAACATCTGTGAACTGCAGAAACAAATTCTCAGATTCCTCACCCTATAGTCAACATATAACATGGGTGCATAGATAGGACAGAGATCCCAATGTATACAGTCAGAAGGAAGAAAATGTCCTGTGCACAGCAGTGGCCCCCAGAAGTTCTGACACCCGGATGGGTAACACTGTCAATCTCTAGGCTAGAATGCAGTCTTGATATATTATGCCAATCCTTCTCCACTCCCTACTCTTAGTTTTTCTTGTTGACTGTGTTATTCTTTCCCATAAGAATCACTGGTGCTTCCAATTGAAAAATCACCTTGGTTTGCTTAAAAAGGTAAAGACTCTACATTTTGAACTATTCAAAGGGCTGAGGATGGGTTTCGGTGGCAGGGCACTTGCCTACTGTAATCCTGGGTCCCTGGGTCCTCAGTATTAGATCAGGCTGTGTCAGTTTTCTATGGAACTCACAGGCAAATAGGCAGGTTTGGGGGTGGGGTGGGTTGGGGGCGAGCCCAGCCACAGGAAAGCTCCCTACTGGCTGACTAGAAAAGCCATGGGAGTTGGGGAGGGGACCCTGGGTTTTTTCGCATTGGGGAGGTCCCAGAGCATCCTCTGGTAGAGAAGAGAAACAATTTTATTTTCCTTTCTTATTTTTTAATTAATTTATTTTTATTTCAAAAGTAGATTCTTCTCTTATACAATACATACTGGTCACAGTTTCCCCTCCCTCCATTCCTCTCAGATTCCCCCCACAATCCCTTTCTTCCCCCAGATCTACTCCCCCTCCCTTTCCTCTTCAGCAAAGAGCAGGCTTCCAAGACATGATAGTCAAATAGGGGAAAATGGGACAAAACAAGATGCAATAAGACAAGGAAAAAGCCTTCATATCTAGACTGGTCAAGGCAACTGAATAGGAGAAAAGGAGTCTCAAGAGCAGGTCAAAGAATCAGAGACATACCTGCTCCCATTGTTAGGAGTCCCACAAAAAATCCAAGCTAACAGTTTATAATATAATATAATATAATATAATATAATATAATATAATATAATACAGACCTTGAGCTTGCCACTTCAGACTCTGTGAACCCATGTGAGCCCAGGTGAGTTAATTTGGTGAGCCCTATTCTCCTGGTGTCCTTTATACATTCTGACTCCTACAGTCTTTCCTCTGCCTCTTCCTAGAGGTTTCCAGATCTCCAAAGGGAGGGACCCAAGGGAGACCTCCAATTTAGACTCTCTCTGCATAATATCTGGCTGTGGGTTTCTGTACCCGCTCTCATCTGGTGCCAGAGGCATCTGTATGATGATGACTGGACAACCACCAGACTATGAGTACAGCAAAACATCATTAGGATTTATTTATTCATTCATTCATTCATTCATTCATTCATCTGCCTATCTGTTTGTTCACTTATAGCTAGTTGTTTAGTTCTATCCTAGGTCTCTGAGCTATTCAATCTCCTGTTCCTGGCCATTCAGACAGTGTAGGGCTTTATCTTGTGGTATGGACCTCAAGTTAAACCAAACATTGGTTGGCCACTCCCACAAGTCTGCTCCACCATTGCCCTTGCACATCTTAGAGGTAGGAAAGATTGTAGGTCAAAGGTCTTGGGACTGGGTTGGTTTCTAGGTTTTTCTTTCCATAGCCTGTAGGTATCTTCATTCTCCAAAGAGATTAGAACATAGAGGTGAATGTTCCATGCAGGCATCAGCTAAACTTCTCTATTTTTTTTTACCTTTTTTATTCTAATTTTCTTTTAAAAACTATCTTTATTTTATATGCCAAAATCCATTTCCCACTCCCTCCCCTCCTTCTGTTCCCTCCATCATCCCTTTTTCAACCCCTATCCACTCCACAGAGAGGGTAAGGATTCCCATAAGGAGTCATCAAAGTCTAGCACATTACTTTGAGGCAGGAACAAGGCCCTCCCCACTATATCTAAGCTGAACAAGGTATCCCTACAGAGACAATGGTTTCAAAAAGCAATGTTTAGCATCCTTAGCCATCAGGGAAATGCAAACCAAAACTACTTTAAGATTCCATCTTGCACCAATTAGAATGGTTAAGATAAAAAACCACACGTGACAGCTCATTCTGGTAAGGATGTGGAGAAAGGGGATCAGTCCTCAATTGCTGGTGGGAGTGCAAACTTTTACATATTGATTATCAAAATCAATATGATGGTTCCTCAGAAAATTAGGAATTGATCTACCTTAAAACCCAGCTGTACCTCTCTTGGGTATACACCCAAAGGAAGTTTCATTTGACCACAAGGATATTTGCTCAACTATGTTCACTGAGGCTTTATTTATAATAGACAGAAAATGGAAACCACTTAGATATCCCTCAACTGAATAATGGATAAGGACAATGTGGTATGTTTACACAGTGGAGTATTACTCAGTTGTTAAAAATGACATCGTGAAATTTGCAAGCAAATGGATACAAAAAAATCCTAAGTGAGGTAATACAGGCCCAGAAAGGCAAATATGGTATTTATTCACTTGTAAGTGGATATTATCTATTAAGTAAATGATAATCAAGCTTAATGTAGTTTTGGCTTACATTTCCCTGATAGCTAAGGATGCTAAAAACTGTCTAAAGTGTTTCTCAACCATTTGAAATTTCTGTATTGAGAATAATCTGTTTAGATCTGTGCCTATTTTTAATTGGATTATTATTATTATTAATTGGTTTTTAGATCTAATTTCTTGAGTTCTTTACATATTTTGGATATTAGACCTCTATCAGATATGGGATTGATAAAAATCTTTTCTCTTTCTGTAAGCTGCCTTTTCGACTCATTGATAGTGTCCTTTGTCTTGCAGAAGCTTTTCAGTTTCATGGGGTAAAATTTTTAATTGTTGATCTTTGTCATTGGTGTTCTGTTAAGAGAAACAGTTTTATTTTCAAATATGAAAGTCCTGACACTTTTATTAGATATCTAAATTTTGACTGAAAAATTGTACATGACTCATTTCTCTTTATCCAGATCATCAGTCAAAAGTTGACAGTTTCAATACCCTACCTAGAAACCTAGTTATTCAAATCTGTGAGCTTACTAGATTCTCTAGGCAAATATGTTTGCAAACTTTCTTGTAGAACAAGTCCTCCAACAGCCAACAACTTTTCTTTGATGTCCTTTGTGTCATCAACAAACATGGCTTCAAGGGCTCTCAAGCTTCTGCTAATCACGCCTTCAGAGATAAGACTATACCTCTCCATTCTTAGCATGTTAACCTGTCCTGGGTATCTATTGCAGAGTGATGAATTTTGCCTAAGCAGCGGCCCAAACAGATAATCATTTATTTTGCTCACCAATCTGAGGATGGCTGGAGTCAGCTAGGTAGCTGTCATTCAGAATCCCTCATGTGCTTGAAATTAGACACTGGCTGAGACTAAGCTCATCTTGGAGGTCTCCTCCTCTTCAGGTCTGGAACCAGTAGTCAGTAAGACTCAAACCAAAGCAGGAAACATTGCAGGTTGTCAGAGAAAGAAGGATGGATAGGAATCCGTCTCCCTCTTCCTCGATCCTTTCTTCTCTCCTTTCTAGTTTTGTTTATTGATGCCCAGAATCATCCAGAAGTTTAGTTCTCACAGAAGTCAGGTAAGGTATGACAACCACAGTCACTGCATGTACAGAAAGGAATAAAGAATTAAATCAGCAATGGAAAATGTATACAGACAAGAGCCCACAAGGTACCAAGTAAATGTTTCTACCTGACGTCTCCCAGTGCTATCACGCAGATAGTGGTTAATTCTTCTAGCCACATTTTGCAATATGAAGTATTGCCAATGAAGGGCTCTCACCTAAACCCTGAAATCCAGCATTTCTACTGAGAGTCAGTCATATAAACACTTTAGACCATCTATTCACCTGACCTTAGTTCTCCAGTCCCTCCAGAGGTCAGCTGGTACCATAGTTCAAAGTCTTTGCTAAAAATCACATTGATATATTAACTGTCTGACATCTCACACAGCTCAAGGTTTCAACTGAAGGATGACATGCTTAGCAAAAACAAAAAAAAAATGTATTTCAAGAATTCATAGGTTCCCTGCCTGGAGCTAAAGATGATCCAAGTTTTCTTTGGAAGACACAGATTTTTAGCAGCTTAGATCCAATGTCTAGACACATTATCTAAGAGTAGACAGGCATCCAATACTGTGGCCAAAGACTCACTTAATGACTCCCACAGTAGAAACCCTGCATGGTAGTGTTTGGTCAAGGCTTGGAAGTCATTTATCAGAACACTGTTCTCATCTATTCATCAATAAAACATAAATTCTGCTCAAACATGGGTTAAGGAAACATTTTACACTGGGGGTAATATGCACACATTTATAGAAAGATTTAAAGTTATCATAGATGATGACCAATATCTAGAAAGTTCTTTCTGTCTCTCCTTACTGGGAATAAGAAAAGCTTTTTTTCACTTTGCTTTTCTCTAGAGAGAAAACAATTTCTGGCCAAAAGAAATAAAGAGAAATTTGCTTCCAAGGCAAAAACTCAAAGTTGAGGTTCAAACATGTAAATTTCTATTAACCTGAAGAGAAGTTTTCCGTGACTTAGCACTTATCTGCTGTGAGTGAAGAGTGTGTGCTCCCCAAAAGCACCTGAGAAGTCCCTGTCACTGGAATTGCCTGAAGGAGCAGCAGCTGTTCTTAATGACTGTGATTTCACTTTCTTCCTTTTTACCTAGTGGTCCTATTCGAACCCATGTATAGAATTACGTATTGATATCTTTTATAAATCTTCCTAAGGAAATAAAACATATCTATGTAGCAAACCTGATAGGTTTGTTTGAAACAAAAAATATATTTCTACATAGACTAAAGGAACTAGTAACTTGAGATTTTTACTTTGTACCTTTAGACATCAGTGACATTGCTCTTTCCTCCCACAAGAAGCTTATTTTTTCATATATTTCACTCAGCATTTTCCCATTAGTTAGTTTCTTAACTTAAATTTAGACTGAAGGATCATTTTGGTTAGAACAACCCCCAAACAAGACAGAAAGGTTCTTGGTCTCAGAGATAAAGTTTATGATTGCAGTTACCCAAGCAGCAACACTGTTGTTTGCATGGTACCATGGTAGACTCAACCTCCCCTAAAAGTTGAATTTCTGTATATAAATTTGGTACTTAAAAACTGTTGCATGTCTGTCCACAAGTTAATTTAGCTACTACCTTTGAAATAGATATGGAAAGTTCACAGACAGATGTAGAACCACAGTTCAATGTAAGCATATACATTTTAGGTACAGCATGTGCTGTGTGCATACTATCATATGGACATCAAATTTTTTTCAAGTTAATTTAAAATGGCTCTTTTTATACTTCAATAGATACATAGAAATATCATTGGAAGAATCTGTCTCCTGAGTTCATGTCTGCCATTGAGATGGATGATTTAGACAATGAAATCATGCAGAACCAATAAGAACTTGACTGAAAACTGAGAATAATAAATTGACATTTAAAAGGACCTATAAATTGCTTAGAAAATCTTAAATCACGTAAAGCAGAATTTAGCTAAAGGAGTGTTCCCAGTTGTTTTATCAGGAAGACTACAAGTTGGCCAGTGAGACAGCATAATCTTGATGAACAGCTGCCTGATCAAAGTAATTCTGGTCTGTCTCCAGATTACTGTGATAAAAATATACATTGAAAATCTCCCCTTTTGTTTGAACAACCAAATTTGGAGTTTATATTTCTGTAGAACATGGTTAACTACTCAGAATAAAACTGGGCTATGAAACAAAAAAAAGTTGACTTTCTGCAGATGATCTGTGACTCAAAGAATAAAACATTCTCAAAGATTTTAATCTGAATTGTGCCATGAAACACCCTTTCCTTTTAGGACCATCTCTTGATAGGAGACCTAAGCTGGGGAAAAGACAGTCAGGGGATACTTATCCTACAGATAAAGCAGGATACAGTGAACAGGATGCTTATCCATCATTAGAATGCCATTCTACGTGCCATTTTATTCTGCCCTGTATGTTCTTTTTTTGTTCGTGTTTAAAACAAAGTCTTTCCTTGACCTGAAACTCCCCAAGTAGTCTAGCCTTGTTGACCAGTAGTACTCAGTCTCCATCTTACCAGCATTAGAATTACAAGCAAGTAATGTTCAGTTGTGTGTAGGGATGTGTGTGTCTGTGTGTGTGTGTGTGCGCGCGCGCGCATGTTTGTTTAATGTGGCATTTCTAATTGCAGCTACCTAATAAGAAAGCCGAAGTTAACCCACCCTGAGACCTTATTGCATACCAGGTCAGCATCATGGAGAAATTCATGTGTGGCTGTACCAACTAAGAAACTCCTTCTAGAAGGTTACATCACACTCTTATGTTTCCAAGTGTATGTGTGCACAGCATTGTAAACTGAGACTATAGTATCGAGGGACATTCTTGTATTGGGTTGTTGTTTCTTTTAAGCTCCCAGAGAAAGCAGCACTATCAGCAGGCTTAGAAACACTATAGATGGTTCAAACACAAAACGATTCTGAAGTTTAATTTAAATTTCACCCTCCTGGCTATTTGTGTTTGCGTTTCACTTCACTTGAAAACATAAAGTAGCTTAGATGTTTGTGGACGTGTGGTTGGGCCTTTTAATTTCCCAGCCTTCATGCACCACTGCTTGCACGGCAGGAGTGACTCCCCTGACACAGAAGCCAAGTTGCTCAATTGTTCACTGACATCTTTGGTCTAACATCAACACCGTATTTTGTGTACACATCCCACTGCCACAATCTTCCAAAACAAGTGCTGATGACATCTGGGCCTCTCAAAGCTGTAGCGATGGCTCTTATCCTATTAACTTCTCCCAGCAAAATGTAATAGACAGTCTTCAGAGGTGGGACCCCCCCACCTTAAACATAATAGAAGGGGTGTTAGAGAAATTCTGAATCCTCCCATAATTGTGAATAAATTCTTTGCTTTGTTGCTATTAGGGGTCAGAAATCTAGAAAAAAAATGCTTTAAATAATTAGAGGGTGATTTTAAATATTCTAAGATCTCATGTACTCTTCAGTGAACTGGGGGTGTTTTATCAAGAGGGGTCTCTGAAAATTTCACCTTGCAATCAGATGGCAAAGATGCCATTAATTTACCAGTGTATGACTCAGCCTAGGGTGCTCAGCTTCGCCCCGTCACTGAGAGTGTTTTGTGTCTAGGCTGTGATGTTCCGTTTGCTTTATTTTCAGATTAGCAGAGGATGGAGTCAGCATGATGGATGAGAGATGAAAGACCTACTCCCCAAAAGGATATTCCTATGCAGACACTCTAACTGCTCCTTCTTATTAATTGGATCAAACATACGTGGCAGGTGAAAGCACAATAGATCATACTATATCTCTATTTTTTCAGTGTATTTAATTTCAATCTGTAATTTTAGATAACTGTTGATTTGTGAAAACATCCATGGAGCTCTCAAGATCACTCTGAGAAGATGCCAGAGAACCAACAGTAAACAAGAAACTTATGTTTATGCTGGGGAAGAGGAAGAGAAAGAAATACACAGATAATTGAAGTATGAGAAAATAAAAACATAAAGATAACAGAGGGTTCAGGCCAATAATGATATTTCAGATCTAACCAAAGACTTCAAGGCAAAAACATAAAACTTTTAGCCTCTCAATTACCATTCATGGCTCACCCCTGTGTCTGACATAACTTTCCTTTTAATGATCAGATAAAATCTTTGGGGATGCATTAACTTAATAGACATCTAGCCACCATGCTACATTAACATCAACTCTGAGAAATTTCACTTATATTTATTTAAAATGTTAAATAGATTAGATGAGATTAGGGGTAAGACACTGTATATATATAAATAGACCTCCAGATAAGATAACCTTGTGCCATCTCACCTTAATCCTCAAGATACCATGCCATGATAAGCTATAAAATGTGACCTCAGCTGGTAAGCACATTCTAATGTCAAAACAATTCATCAAGTTTTTATAGTTACATATCAAAAAAGTCATAAATCAAGGCATTGTTCAAATGTATTGGTGGGAATATCACATAGGTGTATTACAGAAATGTAGGGAAATCCCCACTGTAAGTATCAGGTCTTACCTGGTGACATTCTTAGCTTTGGTGTTTGTAGGAGCTACTGGTTTACTAACACATTCAAAAAGATTTCATTCAATAATCACAAGGACATTAGATCAGGCACGGAAGTGGGTAATGAGTGGTTATACAGAGGACTAAAGATAGTCCAATATAATTTGGCCCTATTTCTTCAAGATTCCAATTCCTCACAAATACAAACTTCTAATTAGTCAATCAACCTCATAAAATGTCCCACAGTATGGCTGTTGTCCTTGGAACTTCAGCTCAAGAGTCAGATATTTACGTCTCCAAACGCTCAGCATGAGGCTTTACTCTGTCTTATTTTTCAAGCAGGGCTCTGTAGGAAGGAAAATAATAACAATTACCACCCTGTCCTCTATTTTGCCCCTGATACCAATTACCGTACTAGGCAGGCCCATAGAGTGGAAAGTCATTTCCTTGCTGTCACCTCCTCCCCTCCTAAGAAGACATCCATAGTCTCCAGCAACAAGGCATAGAAGCTGATCTACATCAGCATAACCAGCCTGCATCATCCAGCTGATGAGAAGCTGGCCAGTGGTCCTCAAGGCCATCTACGCCACAGTCACCACAGCCTGCACTATACATGGAAAGGGAGATCTTACTGATAAAATTAAGGGCTATACGTTGAGATGGGAAGATTATTCTGGGATATCTGAGTGACTGTCCTAAATATAATCACGCTTGTTCCTGTCAAGGAAATACAGAGAGAATGATGCTGACCACAGGAGACAATGTGATCTTGAAGGCTTTGATACTGAAATGAGTCCAGAGCCAAGGAATACAATGGATGCCGTCCTAGATGCTGGAAAAGCAGGAAGAGGGAATGTTCTCAAAAGTTCCAGAGTGAACACCACCCTGTCAACACCTGGATTCCAGTCCAAAAAGACTGCCTTGTGATCTATGACTTCCGGGTCTCAAAGAGTACATGTGAGTCATTTTTAAGCCCAAGTTTGTGACAATTTGTTAATAGCGGCCATACAGAACAGGCCTAGGTATTTTCAAATATAAAAATGTAGCTTACAGTAGGAGCTGCCAGGATTTCAGAGGTATTAGATTTAAAAACTAAAACAAAACAAAGCAGCAAAACTAGGGAAACCAAAATGAAGGTTTAAAATTTAAATAGACGCCCAAACTCAGTGACCAAATGAAGTAATGGGTGCACAGACTTTTCTAAAATCGCCAACATATAAAAAGCCCTGGTGAATAAATAATATATCAAAATTTTAAATAAAGCAGTTAGTCTTTCCAGATTCCTTTCCGCCTCCGGCTCCAACACAGTTCAGAGTGGCATTTTTCATGATCCCATCTTTACTTAAAGCTTGGGCAGTTCGTTCATCCTGCTGTTTTTTTGTACTGATTTTTCCTGTTAAAAATTCCATTAAAACAGTATTTACCTTGAAGACTGAGTTTGGGGTGCCTCTTTCATGTTGTGCCTGAAGCAAATACTTTGTTCCCCTCGGTGTGGCCCACAGTCAATACTGTGATTCTAACAGGAAGGGCCACACACATACCATTTCAACACAATCTCTGCCACCACTGCCTCCTCCTCTCAAGACCTCCACCTGAGAAGAGCAGCCTTCCAGACAGAAGCAGAGACAAACAGGGACTGGGCATTTGTACTATCGGTTACCTCCATTTTATACACAATGAAGATGGGGAGAGGATTAGACTTGAGAGGTGAAGAAATCCACAGTAGCCAAATGATAAGCTGAAGCCGTTGTTTACTGACTCGACAAACAAGTCAGTTTGCGCTATTCCTAGAAGAATGCTTCTTTGGTCTTTCCTTCAGTCAGCCCCTTGCCCGCGGATTTGGCTCCTTTCAATCCTGTGGGACTGTACTGAGGACTTTAAGTGCTCACCAAAGCTTTACATTTTCCCAAGGATAAAACTGCTTCGGCCCAGTAACTTCTCACTTATTGAGCTCCTGGCCCCAGCCCCTGCCTTACCAGACTGGAGGAATCTACACAACCGGGGCCGCATACATTGCATTCCTTTCAGTGTGCCCCCGCCTTTCACCTTCTTCAGGTGCAGCCAATCAATGCTTGTTCGAGGTACTGCTTCATTGCCTCCCATTTCCCAGCAACAATGTCTTCAGATTCAGCATAAGCTCAGACACGTTGGCACCTTCATAATGAAAAATAACTCAAAATCCCCACCGTTCCCTGTGCGGGTTCCACATCCTGCAGACACTTGGCTTCAGTGTCGGAAGTATTGTTCATCTGGAATACAAATCACTTCCAGCGTGCCACTTCTGAGACTCCTCGCAGACTGCTCCAGTCTCCAAGTCCCACTTGGCCCTAGTCAGTCCTTCCCCATTGGCCACAGTCAGCTCCGGCTATGCTTCAAATACCTCATTCCAAGGCTCGAGCAGCACTGCAACATTGCTGCGTTAAATATTTCTAAGATAGAAATGCCTTCTGTGGGGTCATGATGTTCACCTATAGGAAAATGAACAGACTTGAAGCCAAGGAAACTGGTCCTCTTACACTGTCCACTGCCCAGAGCCAGAGAGGTGATGTTTTCCATATATTACCTGTACATAATATCTTAAAGCAAATAATAGATCAATTTTTAAAAAAAAAAAAAAAAAGTGTGTGTGTGTGTTCTCTTACCTCCAACAGAAGACAGGTAGCATCTCGGCTGTCATTTTTCAAGTCCTATTCTGGTGGATGGCAAAACGTATAATCTCAGAATGTCTTTTGTCCTCAACGTCCCATACCTGGATGTTTCTTTGTTATATGCATGGCCTTCTTGTGCTGAAGGAAGACAGGAGACATCTCTGTCTCTGGTAGCCAATCCACTCAATAACTCGGTGTTGTGAGGGAAGCAGTAAATGTTCATGTCGTGAGAACATGTGCACGCTCAAGAGCATGAGCGTGAGGGGACCAGAGGTCAACCTCAGCTCTCTCGATGGGAGCTGGGGCTCACAACATAGGCTAGGCTAGATGGCCAGTGCACCCCAGGGATCCAGCTGTCTCTACATCAGCAGCATTGGGACTCCAATTGCTTGCCACCACACAAGACTTTTTATGTGGGATTTGGGAATTAAACTAAGGACTCAGACATACATGACAAATGTTTACCCACTGACATCTCCCCAGGCACTCAAGGGCTTTCTTGATGGCATCCATGCCTGATCACACATGTCCTGCTTCAGTAGCTCAAACTATCTATAACTTGCCATGACCGGCCAGGAGAAAGGAGTTCTGGTAGGGTCTCTGTGGCCCATTTGCCTCTCAGCAATTCCATCATCTTTTCTCTAGGAGCATCTGGGTCCCACAGGTATCTCTCTCTCTCTCTCTCTCTCTCTCTCTCTACAAATTTAAATGGAATTCTACATATTTTTTCACAGCTCTTTCCCAAAAGCATTGTTCCAGGCACTATCCCCTATCCCTATCACACATCCTCTGGCTTCTTATTTTTCCCAAATGAAAAAGGGAATATCTAAATTTCCTCCCTGTGAGCAGTCGTAGGCAAGGGTTTTACCTGGCTTTCAGTTTCAAGGCACCACAGTCTTAGGTGATACATTTAGCAGATTGGACAGGTGGCTACAGTTCTCCTTCCCTTCCCAGGAGCATCCCTCTTGGGAGACATATTACTGGCTCCTCCTATCAGAATGGAAGCCACCTCCCTACTCCTTAAATCCAGGATGCCATTGCATCTTTCTCTAGTCAATGAAAGGGATACTGAGGCAGCTCTGATACAGGCCTGATGTAGATGATTGACAGGTGGGAGGATGCCCACTGCTAAGGTGTGAAGAAATCAAAGTCAGAATGCACATGATAAAGGCTCAAGGACATCCTTTTCAACCCCCATCTGTCATCCAGCCCCTAGACATGGGCAGAGGTCAGGCAACCTTGTGTACATTGACTGCCGACCCAGAATCTATCTCAGCCACAGTCATCCTATGCTGATTGATATCAGCAGTGTTCAGGCAACAATAAATGGTGTTAGTATGAGCTGTGAAACTCTGGAGAAGCTTGTCATGCGGCAAAGGCTAACTGAAAGTATTTTCTCATAACATTTTCCTCGCCTGGAATCCTCTGCATTTCCCTAAGGTTTAGCCTTTTGAAACACTTGCTTGTTCGTCTCTCCCCTTAGGCAATACACACAGGTCCAAGGATAAGATTGAATTATAGGTAGTAAGGGGAAAACATGAAATAAGAGGAGAAAAAATAAACAAACAAAACTGGCATTATGTCCCTAAATATTTTCCTAAATGCACTCTATCTGCCAGAGACTTAGGCCCACAGAGCTTGTCAATTTCAAGTCATCAGAGGTTACTTCTGGAACACACACTTTTTCATTACCTATCTCCCATGTATATATCCACAAAACCTGGCTACAGCCCCAGCTCCAAACATCACGGGATTTTGAACCTCAGCGAAATTTGGAAAGTTGTTCCTTCCCAGGTATTTCCAAGGAATATTGATTCTAGCTGACATAGCCTATCAGATCCTCATATATACTACCAGAAAGTAAGATCAATTTCCCAAGGTGACTCATACCATCCCCTCCAAGCACATACACACACACACACACACACAAACTTACTTACCAATGTATGTGTGTGTGTGTATATATGTGTGTGTGTGCATATGTACACATATTATATATACATATACTATACTCTTATGTACACAGATATATACCTATAGTTATACCATATGCATATACACATTTGAACACATATGTGTAACTACATAAACATATACCAAACATTTACACATTTGAACACATATGTGTAACTACATAAACATATACCAAACATTTACACGTATAGACACACAAACCTCATGTGACCCAGGCTGTACATTTCCCAGTCAATACCTGTGCACGCTAGTGGTGGGCCTGTAGAGGGTGAAGCTTTACATGTTGAGCTGAAAAGCACGACTTCCCCAGCATGTTTCTCTAAGCTTGAATACAGGCCCTTGTAATGTTCCTAAAAAAAACAAAAAAGGGGGGAAAAGTTCAGAAAAGCAGCCGTGAGAACTGCCAGGACCTCCCTAAGGCAAGGACTTGATCTCAGCTGTGCCATCCAACCCCTCATTGAGCATGCCTTCTTCATGGCTGCTTCACTAATTCAATTTTAGCCCCATCTCCCCACCCACCCACTGCCACTGCCCCACCGCCCTTCCCCCACTGAAAGTAAATAAGTTTAATGGGGGAAAACAACTATTACCAGCCTCTTTCACTACACAGATCGTTAAACAATTACCCATTTATAAAAGCAAAACGCAGACTTTCAAGGCAAACCAATCCAAATGTGAGCTATCTCTAAGATTCACCTGTAACAAACAGTTCTCTGTTTAAGAGTTATGTGGCCCATCCTCAGATTTCCTCAAAGAAGGCATTCAACTCCATGAGGTATAGATCTTTACCTCCATGAACCAAAATTCCTAGTAATATCCACCCTTGAAGGATGGCTATCTGTGTAAAGAATTGGGAAGACCCCCTTCTTCTTTGGTGTATATGGTTTCTGAATTATTAACAATAAAACGTGACTGCCTCTGCCTAGATTACTGGAGTTAGTCCTTGAGCTACATATTAATTGCACGATTCTCTTGTTCTATAACTCTATGCCACATGTCCAATACTGTCAGCACCGATGTGCTTCTAAAGGGGACCACCCTACCCTAAAGCAGCTGTGCAAAGCTGAGAGCTCTTCACTGAAAGAGCACACTGAGGTGCTGTGGTGCTGTGGTGCATACACGGGACACAAACATTACAGCATTATGGTCCTTTATCCACTAAATAAGATTGCCTTTTCCCCTTGGAAACAGAGAAAGCGCATGGCCAATCTCTGAAAGTTTTCCCATCTTCTGGTCTCTTTAGAAGATAATACCTCATGCTTTTTCCCTATTCTCAATCCTCAATAAGTGTTGGTGAGCCATGGCCCCTGCTATGACAAATTGCTACTTGAAAAAAAAAGTTATTTTCAATTTTAGACAGTCTTCACAAAGAAAGAGGGCACACTTCCATGCTAGCTGCCTCGTCTTCAGGAACATTGTGCCCATTTAGGAGAAAAGGAACCAGCTGGTGTCCTAAAGAAAACACTCTTTGGTGGTGTTAGTTGTTGAACTGCAAAGCAAAAAATAAAAATCTATATAAATAGACATGGTAAATGACTAACAAATAAAGCCTAAATGCGGATACATCAAGGGCTTGGGAAATGCCCAAACCTCCCCTTTTCAGCACGGTGGGAAGGCTATTAAGAACATTAAGCCTAATTTTACTTTTACCATTTGCTTAATAAAATGCCTGCATTGTGTAACTTACCCATTATTTTCTCCTTTGAAGACATTAAGTCAAGGGAATCTCTACTTCATCCCTCAGATAAAAAGTTATTTATCTGTGGTTTTGAATATGGTCTGCATGTATAGCACCACTATGTTACTAAATACAACTCTGGGTTAAACAAATAAAAATGATGATAAGAGAAAGATTAACAGGTATTGGACAGGAAGGGGTTAGGAGTGTCTATCAAGCTGAGTCCTCAAAAGAAATGTGGAGTTAGTGTAGCAGAAACGTACAGGAGGATTCTTGTTCGAATGACGAGTGAGACAGAACACACTCCTGTCCTGTGCCAATGGAATCGTCCCAGAAAAGCAAACTAAAGGGGAAAAAGGCAAGAAAATTTCAAACTGAGAGCCAGGCTTACTTGTGAATAATTAAGAACCAAAGAACTTACATTCACCTTGGAGATATTGATGTTGAGGGGAAATATAAAAAGAAAAATGAACTGTGTAGCAAACAGGATGCCCTGTAAATGCTGTCCTGGACATACTGAGTATCTCAAGCCACCTGCGAGGGTTGTGTGCAGTATACACATGGAGTACTAGTTTGGGGTTGGATGGCACCAAAGTAAACCTAATAGTTCTGTGGCAGCATATTTCTTATTGTTCTTTCCCAAAGCTAAATTTGATCTTAGGCCAGTTTCCTATGTATATCGTTTAGCCTAAAGACTTCTATAGACAGTGTACTGTAACTTGACCTGATGTGTCTGCAGAGTGTGCTCTACTCTTCTTTTTAAAAAATATTTCTAAGCCAAATCTAATTGCAAGCGCCAACTGTTTATATAGGGAGGACAATCACAACTTTAAGCAACTTGATTGGCTCTTCCTTATTTCCTATTTTTGTATGTCATTTCTTTTCATCTGTCTCTAAACATAACTGGCCCGTGGTGGTCACTGGAAATTTCTGAATCATTTTAGGTGCAGACTGACTGGATCCTAGAACTATGATTAAGCCCATGAAGTTTTGCCATAGTAAATTTGTTGTGCTTTTGTCTTCCCGTCATAGTCTAAAGGATATCCTAAGACATAGCAGGTCAAGAATATTCCAACCTTTGTGCTAGCCTCTATCACAAGAGACGGAATTGGCTCCTTGGCAGGCAATTTTTTATGGCATGGTTCTATCAAGTCAGTCACATGCAAAATGGTTAGAGTTAATAAAATTGCCTTCTCTCCTTTTTTCTCCATTTATTAAATTTACCTCTGATCACCAGTAAACAAGAGCCAAAATAGAATACCAGGCTAGATGTTTAGCCTGAAATACTCGGATCTAACATACTCCTCTCTCATGATACCTTGGTATGAACATTTTTATTCTTCTCCCAATTTAACTATGTTGTTTCCTGACAATTTCTGAACATGAATGATGGAAAAACTCTGTGGAACTCAAAATGGGCTGCCAAATAATCTATCTTCTCTTTTCCATATCGTAAATATTTTCAAGCTACGTATTTGTGCTTATAATTGTGTTTGTGCTTGAGAACACACAGTTAAGGAATACAGCCTTGCCCTGGAATAATATCAAGTGAAGGAAACATCCTGTACATAAGTTACTATGACAGCAACCGACACACTGGAGCTAAGGTTTCTGGGCATCAGTTTTGAAGCCTGCAAAATATTCTAGAGGCAGCTGCAAGACAGAGAGAGATGACGGGACTCTCTAAAGCTCCCCAGATAGTGAGCCTCCCGCTCTGCTCTGCTCTGCTGTACCCTCCCCTCTTCCTTTTGAATTGGGTCCAGTCTCTTGCCTTCTAAAGTAGAACTTGGGGATGTAATGGTCCAGAGTTACACAGGGAAGCCCTGTCTGCTTTCCACAGGGCTCCCAGGCATCATTTATTCCCAAGAACTTTTCCTTTGACCTATAAATGTCTCTTCACCTTCCACTACTTAAAAAAAACAATTCCTAAATACAAACCACTGCCTTAGGAGTAAAGCAGAGAATGTATCTGTAGGAACCCAACATGGCTTGAAGAACTAGCCATGGGTGTAAGCCACTGGCTGACCTCTTTTTCCTCTGTATGAACAAGGGTCATCGACAAGCAGCCAAGCCAATTTCTCAAGTCCCCAGGGGGAAGCATTTTTCCTGAACCCCACCAACAACCTCTCTTAGGACCCACTGACCTTGTGTTCCTGTCTCCTGTAAAGTGACGGCAGGGTAAATAAAAGAATACTGTACTGGGGTTTTCTTTTCTTTTTTTTTCAACTGAATGAGCCAATGGCTCCTTTGTCTCTTTACTGCTTGGGGAACAAAAGGGAGTAACGAATAAAACCAGAAGCCTAAGTGCCACAGCTCACAGCAGGGATGGAGGAATGAATCCTTCAGAAGGGGGAACACCGAACACACAAAAAATGGAACAGAACACAATACCCGAGTCAGGGCTGAGTGCCTGGAGTAGAAACTTATGCCTACTGCGGGTTTTCCCACAACACTACCCCTCCTCATGGGCTGGAGAAGAACCCTGCTCTAGTGAAGGTTGCTAGTGAGCCATAAACTCCTGGTAATTCCTGGGCCTCTGTTAGACTATACACTGCTATTATTTTTAAAAAATACTTTCCATTTTCCTTTTCATTACTGTTCCTTCCCCAATCATTCCCTTAGATTCTCCTACCCACCAAAGCCTTTCTGAGCTCCTGACATTAGGGTATGGCCATCCCTCACAGCATTTCTTAGAGGCTTCTTTAAAATGAGGCAATCTGTAGCTCACAAGTGAGCAGTATTCATACAGGCTTTACCACACATTCTGGAGATGGATATTCATGTTTTCTTAGAACATTAATAGAAGACCCTCCTAAGCTCCTGAAGTATGGGAGAAGATTTATTAATGTAAATAGCAAAATGATAATAGTTCTTAGTTCCCATCAGCTTAACAGCACATCAATAGATACACTCCAAACTCTCTTGAGTATTTTTGGCATTTCATTTGTAACTGAGATGAAGTCTGCTCTTGAACTTCTCATTCAGCCTTGCATGCTCTCTATTTACTGCCTGTGTGGATAAAGGTATCTTGAGAATGAGCTGACACGCTGGCTTCTATACTTGCTGAGAGAACAGAGGTCATAAATCTATCCTGCTTCAAATTCTGTTAACCCATTCCTTACCTAGTAACCATTCTGAGGTTCCATATTATATAAATAACTCTAGGATTGTTGTCTGGGGCAGCTTGTTTGTTCCTGGCTGCCCAGACTCAAAATAATCACACAGAAACTATATTATTTAAATCACTGCTTGGCCAATCACATAAGCATATTGCTAGCTAGCTCTTATATCTTTGGTTAACCCATTTCTATTATTTTACATTTTACCATGAGGCTTGTGGCCTACTGGCAAGATTCCAGGTGGCTGCTCATGCCTTTCTCCTCTGGTGACTCCATGGCTTTTCCCTGACTCCGCCTACTTTCTCCTAGTATTCAGTTTAGTCGCTGCCCCCCCCCCGCCCCCGCCAGTTCTGTTTCACCCTATCACAGGCCCAAGCAGCTTCTTGATTCACTAACCGATAAAAGCAACACATATACAGAAGGAATCCCATATAACAAGGATGACAGTTTCTATCACCCTAAGAGTTATATACAATAATTAGAAATAACATACTTTCACTCAAAATTAATTGACTTTGCCTATTGTCCCCGGATCATTGGGCTACCAGGCAGCCCTGTTTAGGTGCTGAGGAGTTCCATCTGGACGGGTGAGTGTGTGCTATCCAGGGGCAGAGTGTCCCGGAAGAGAGCAAAAACCCCCCTCCCCCAGGGCTGTCTTTCTTACGCACGACCCCCACCCCACCCCCAAGCCTGCATTTTCTGCAAGGTCCTCTGCTCAGGAACAGTTTTCTGCTCCTACACTAAGGCTACCCAACCCAGAGCGGTGAGTACCTGCCTACCGGGCAGGCCTCAAGGACCCACAAAGGGAGCACGCACACCTTCAGCTTGTGTGGCAGAGTCTCCTGTGTTCTTTTCGTCCCCGCCCTGCCCCCCCAAGTTCCAACTTTTTTCCGCGGGTCATTGAACTACCAGGCGTCCATGTTTTGGTGCTGAGGACTTCCATCTGGACGGGATGGTGCCTGCTTCTGCACTGAAGAGATACACCCAGAGAGTCAGTCACAGCAAAGACTGGACCAAGACACCAGGCCTCTCCTGGCTCCATTTGAAGGAGGAGATGGGAAGGCGCCAATCCAAGACTTCCTCCAACAACCTGAAAGGCAACATGACATCACCAGAATCCAGGGATCCCGAAGTAAGAAGAATTGTACACCCTACTCCAGAAGAATTAGAAGAAAGTGACTCAAAAGTGAATTATATGAAAATAATAGAAGACCTTAAACAGGAGGTGAAAAACTGCCATAATCAATTAGAGATTACAAACAAAAACGTAGAGGAAATGAATAAATCGCTCAAAGATACCCAAGAAAACCAAGAGAAACAAGAACAAGCAATCAAACAGGTAAGGGAAGCGGTTCAAGACTTGAAGATTGAAATGGAAGTAATGAAGAAAACACAAACCGAGGGAAGGATGGAGATGGAAAATCTGGGTAAATGAACAGGAACTACAGAGACAAGTACTACCAACAGATTACAAGAGATAGAAGAAAGATTTTCAGACACTGAAGATACCATAGAGAAAATAAACACACTGATCAAAGAAAACAGCAAAACCAACAAATTCTCATCACAAAACATTCAGGAAATATGGGACACAATAAAAAGACCAAACCTAAGAATAATTGGAGTAGAAGAAGGAGAAGAGGTGCAACTCAACGGCCCAGAAAATATATTTAATAAAATTATAGAAGAAAACTTTCCCAACCTAAAGAAAGATGTACCTATGAAGGTTCAAGAAGCATACAGAACACCGAATAGGCTGGATCAAAAAAAAAAAAAAACCCCCCCGCCATATAATAATCAAAACACAAAACATACAGAATAAAGAAAGAATATTAAGAGCCGCAAAGGAAAAAGGCCAAGTTACTTACAAAGGTAAACCTATCAGACTTACACCTGACTTCTCTATGGAAACCATGAAAGCCAGAAGGTCCTGGATAGATGTACTGCAAAAACTAAGAGACCATGGATGCAAGCCCAGACTACTATACCCAGCCAAGCTTTCATTCACCATAAATGGAGAAAACAAAATTTTCCAGGATAAAAACAAATTTAAACAATACGTAGCCACAAACCCAGCCTTACAGAAAGTAATAGAAGGAAAATCTCTAACCAAGGAGTCCAACAATGACCACAATAACTCAGACATCTAGAGACCCGTCACCAGCGCAACTCAAAGAAGGGACGCACACGAACTCTACTACTAAAGAAGTGACCGGAGTTAACATCCCCTGGTCATTAATATCACTTAATGTCAATGGGCTCAACTCACCTATAAAAAGGCACAGGCTAAGAGATTGGATACGAAATCAGGATCCAACATTCTGCTGTTTACAAGAAACACACCTCAAACACAGAGACAGGCACCTACTCAGAGTAAAGGGCTGGGAAAAGGCTTATCAAGCAAATGGACCTAAGAAACAAGCAGGTGTGGCCATACTAATTTCTAACAAACTTGACTTCAAACTTAAATCAATCAGAAGAGATGGAGAGGGACATTTTATACTCATAACAGGATCAATTCATCAAGAGGAAGTCTCAATCCTGAATATCTACGCCCCTAATATAAAAGCACCCACATACGTAAAAGAAACATTACTAAAACTCAAGGCAGTCATCAAACCTCACACACTAATAGTAGGAGATTTCAACACTCCTCTCTCACCAATGGACAGGTCAATCAGACAGAAACCTAACAGAGAAATAAGAGGATTAAGGGAGGTAATGAATCAAATGGACTTAACAGACATCTATAGATCATTCCACCCAAATAGGAAAGAATATACCTTCTTCTCTGCAGCTCATGGAACCTTCTCGAAAATTGACCACATACTCGGTAACAAAGCAAACTTACACAGTTTCAAAAAAAATCAGTAACCACCTGTGTCTTATCGGATCACCATGTGTTAAAGTTAGAATTCAACAACAATGCTACCCCTAGAAAACCTATGAACTCACGGAAACTGGACAGTCAACTACTGAACCATACCTGGATCAAGGAAGAAATAAAGAAAGAAATCAAAGACTTTCTTGAATTCAATGAAAATAGACAACATACTCAAACCTATGGGACACTATGAAAGCAGTGCTTAGAGGAAAGTTCATAGCACTAAGTGCCCATTTAAAGAAAACGGAGAAAGCACACATAGGAGACTTAACTGCCCACCTGAAAGCTCTAGAAAAAAAAAAGAAGCAGACTCACCTAGGAGTAGAAGACTGGAAATAATCAAACTGAGGGCTGAAATCAACAAAATAGAAACACAGAAAACAATCCAAAGAATCAATGAAACAAAAAGCTGGTTCTTGGAGAAAAGCAACAAGATTGATAAACCCCTATCCAAACTAATCAAACGGCGGAGAGAGAATACACAAATTAACAAGATCAGAAATGAAAAGGGAGACATAACCACAGACACAGAGGAAATTCAGAAAATCATTAGATCTTACTACAAAAGCCTATATGTCACAAAATTGGAAAATGTTAAAGAAATGGACACTTTTCTAGATAATTACCATATACCAAAATTAGACTAGGACCAGGTGAACAATCTCAATAGACCTGTTAGTCGCGACGAATTAGAAGTTGTTATAAAAAACTTCCCTACCAAAGAAAGCCCAGGTCCAGACGGTTTCAATTCAGAATTCTACCAGAACTTCCAAGAAGTCCTAATACCTATACTCCTTAAGGTATTTCCCAATATAGAAACAGAAAAGTCATTGCCAAATTCCTTTCATGAAGCTACAGTTACCCTGACACCAAAACCACAAAAAGATGCAACCAAGAAAGAGAATTACAGGCCAATCTCACTCATGAACATTGATGCAAAAATCCTCAATAAAATAATGGCAAACCGAATCCAAGAACATATTAGAAAAATTATCCATTATGATCAAGTAGGCTTCATCCCAGGGATGCAAGGCTGGTTCAACATACGAAAATCTATCAATGTAATCCATCATATAAATAAACTGAAAGAAAAAAAAACCATATGATCATTTCATTAGATGCTGAAAAAGCATTTGACAAAATTCAACATCCCTTTATGATAAAGGTCT